>NW_026057582.1:37863443-37907701 GCF_023721935.1 Panthera uncia | reverse complement strand
CGCCTCTCAAGTCCCGCAGGCGGCAGAGGCTGATGGGCAGAGGGGCAAAAAAAAAAAAAAAAAAAAAAAAAAAAAAAAAAAAATCCGGGGCGGCGCGGCGGGGGCGCGCGGCGGGAGGGGCTGTGCGCGGCGCGGTTCCCGAGCGCGCGGGGCCTGGCGAGGAGCGCGCGCCCGGCCGGCTCGGCTCAGGGTACCCCAGCCGCGGGCGGCCGCCCAGCAGCCCCTGGCCGGACCATGGCGACTGGCAGTAAGTGCGCTCGGGCCGCCGAGGCCCCGGGTGGGAGGCCGCGGGGCCCACGGGTGGGAAGTTCTCCTCTTTCCGACGCCTGCCTTTGTGCCAGTCTCGCGGGAGCAGCGGCCCGGGTCCCCCCACCTCAGCCCCGGGCGACCCCCTGCCCCTCTGCCCATCAGCCTCTGCCGCCTGCGGGACTTGAGAGGCGCAGGTGGTTCTGGCAGCCCGCCCGGGAGGGATGTGGCCGAAGGGCGTGCTCTGATATGGAGGGGACACAGCGATGCCGCGGGGCCTGTCATCGAGCCCTTTGGGGGCAGTGCCCCCAGGCCCAGACCCAGCCTGTGGAGATCCCTGCCACAGAGGCGCCGCGGGCTTTTGGCGCTGTCAGTTCAAGGTTCGCCTGGAGTTTGGGTTGGATTTGTGCGCTTGCCTTCTGGGGATCAGGGTGGCTTGACTGGTCGGCTGCCCAGTGGCCCCCCACCTGGGCCATGTTCCCAGCGGGCAGCTGAGGGACGGCCAGAGACCGCATCTGGTCACCACCGACGGTAAGCGAGGTTAGCGCGTGGACGTAGGTTAAAACTACTGAATGGAAGTGTTGGAAGGCGCTGAGCTGGCCTCCTTTGAGCATCTTGGCACCACTGCTTTCTTGGCTCAGTGCTTTTGGAAACGGAATCACGTCTGTGAAAGCTGGTTAAGTAAGCTGTATTGGAAACTGGATGCATATTAATAGAGTCTCAAAGGGAGGTCAGAGTGAAACCATCAGTCACACCTGCCCCATACTTACCTTGTAGGAGGTGCTGTCTCCAAAGCCCTTACCACACGGCGCATGTTAGGGAACCCTTCAACCAATGGATGAATGAATGAATGAATGAATGGTGTATTGGTTAGAGAGGAGCTTTGGCAGGCATTTTTGAGGTGTGAGACAGGAAAAAGATGGGAAGATGGAGGTCCACATTTCTGCAATAATTATTATTTTTCTTTTTTTTTTAAGTTTATCTTTTTTGAGAGAGTGAGTGTGAGTGGGGGAGTGGCAGAGAGAGATGAGAGAGAGGGCCCTACATGGGGGCTCAATCCCACTAGCCGGGAGATCATGACCTGAGCCCCAAGCCAAGAGTCCAGGCTTAAGCTTAATCGACTAGGCCACCTAGGTGCCCCTGTTTCTGTTTTAAACAAATTGTTATCCCAGCCAAGAATACAGCTTTGGTATAGTACAGAGTGTGTAGGTTTTTGTAGCCAAACAGTATTTTAAACTTAGAAAATTTACTAGTAGTGGGGCCATGCAAATATCCTCAGTTTCTTTTTTTAAATATTTATTTATTTTGAGAGGGGAATGGGGGAGAGAGAGAATCCCAGGCTGGCTCCACACTGTCAGCTCAGGGCCCTATGAGGGGCTTGATCTCACAAACTGTGAGATCATGACTTTAGCCAAAATCAAGACTGGGACACTTGACCGACTGAGCCACCCCGGCACCTCTCCGTTTCTTTATCTTTAAAGTCAGGATAAAGGCTAAAATATCTTTTGCATAGTGATGGGCACACAATTGGTCCTCAGTAAAGGGTGGTTGCCTGCCCTCTTTACCATCATTTTATATGGGTGGAGATACCAACATCATTTCCTCCTTTTTTTTAATAAAAATCTAGTCATGTTTTTATAATAAAATCAGCTAATCTGGGCCAAGCTTCCCCTTTTCTCTCCTCATTTATAACTTTTTCTTTCTTTCCCCCCTTTTTTTTTTTTTTTTTTTTTTTTGGTCTAGGGAAAGAAATTATGGATTTAGAATTATGGATTTGTTAACTTTTGTTAACAAAGTAAGACTCAACAAAGAAAAAGATAATTGCATTTGGCCTTATTCTTGTGTTTCTTAAGAAAAACAAAGGAGCTTGATGTATCTATAGGCATTTGTGCATCACACAAATGCAGTATGATAGTGTTCTATTATTCATTTCCTATATTTTGGGCAAAGAAGATACATTTGGTATTCTGGAAAAAACTTGGCCTTGCTTCTGTCCCAATTTATTTAGATAAATGTTTCTTCTACTTCCTTACATGGTATTTTCAACTCTCCTGAAGAATCAAACTTTATTCCATTGATTTTGTTTATGGAAAAATTATAATATTTAACCAGATTACCTCATGAGCTGATTTTTAGGCACAGTCTGAAATCTGTTTATTCTCAACTGGGATGGAGCTGGAAATCTGAAAAGTTTCCAGGGTGTAGAGGATAATTAGTTTGTCTTTGTTCTTATTCAGAAGTGATGTGAGTGACTTACAACACGTCTCTGCTGTGGAAACGAAGAGAAGGGAGGTATTCTCAGCCAGTGTCTTGAAAAATTCTCCCTACATCTTGACTATGTTTACAGCTTCAAGTCCCGTAGTCCTCTTATAGTTAGCGTGAAAGTGGTCCTGAAACTAGAGTCCAGGGCTCCTCCCAGACAGAGTTCTCAGCCTGGCTGTGTATTAGAATTACCCTAAGAGCTTAAAGAACAAAAACAAAAACAAAAACCCTCTGGTACCTATCTATCATCTATCTTTTAACATTTTTAAAATGTTTATTTATTTATTTTGAGAGGGAGAGAGAGTGTGTGAGTGGGGAAGGGGCAGAAAGAGAGGGAGATAGAGAATCCCGAGTAGGCTCTCCACTGTCAGCACAGAGTCCTACATGTGACTTGATCCTATGAACTGTGAGATCATGACCTGAGCCAAAATCAAGAGTAGGTCACTTAACCGACTGATCCACCCAAGCACCTCTCTCTTCCTTCCTTCCTTCCTTCCTTCCTTCCTTCCTTCCTTCCTTCCTTTCCTTCTTTCTTTCTATGTAAGTTTCAGACTTAAATGTGTATTTTATTGACCTGGAAGCCTTGTTAAAACAGATTGCTGGGCTCCACTCCTGTTTCCAATATAGTAACTCTGGATTGCTGCTGGAAAGTTGACATTTCTAACAAGTTCCAGTTGATGTTGAGGCTCCTGTGCTTCCTGTCCTTCTCTCTACCTCTGCAGGTGAGAGGCAGGTCTGCATATAGAGTGACAGTCACTTCCTGTCACTGGGCAGTGAGGACATGGCCTCATTAAGATATCAGACCTGGGCACAGTGCTGCCTTAGGGCTATAGCTGATTGCTCTCCTCGTTTTTCTCCCCCCAGGAAATTTCCCCTTGAGAGAAATATTGGTTCTAAAGCCAGGCAAAATCTCAATGCTCTACTCCAGTAATTTCTGGAAGGAATCCAGAAGGACCTTCTTTATGAATGTGGTATGTAAATGGATATAAAAAACAGAGATACTTTAAAAATATTTGCCTGGCAACTTATAACCTTCACAAAAAAAAAGAATGTAACAAATAGAACGAAAATATCCTTATGTCCAGACAACATGCTAAGGGCCGATTCCCGAGGAGGAATGGAGAATCAGAGGACCTCAGCTTTGTGTTCAGTGAGTTGTCATGAAATGGTACGGAACTTGTGATCTTCAAACTAAATTCCCCTGGGCTATTCATATTTTTATTTGTATAATTCAAGTTATATGATCTTTAAAACATTGAAGAAAGTGGGAAGAATTGTAATAGGAAAAAAGGAGAAGAGACTAGCAGGAAAAAAAATGCTGTTAGCATGAACAGCCCAGTTATTATATAAAGTGGTGGTACTTAGGTATTTGAATGATGTTTCTCGATTGCCTCATTAACAAGTGCTCCAGATTATTTTGCGTTTCCAAATCCCAGTGAAGTATTTTTTTCTTTTTTTTCCATTTATGTCATTTGTTTCATTACTGATATTTCTCCTCATGAGTCTTTATTATTGAAGTCATTGCTATCTGTTTATGAGAATAGTTTCTGAGGAACAGCTAGGCATGTTGGGGCATTGTTGGGAATATGTAATTATATTACACCCCAGAAATCTCAGGCAAGTCTCAAGTGGATGGGTCTTTGTGGCTGTTGTTGATGGGCATTTAACATTTGGCTTCATAAGGGAAACATCTGGTCCCCATCTGGTTGCTCCTGGTTTACTGGTTGAACTTGTGCCATTTTTGTTGGTCCATTCACAAGCTGATTGTTGCTACCCACAGGCGACCTCGGCCAGTGGCCATTCCCTCCCTTCTACTTTTGGTCAGTAACTTGTAGTTTGTTTTTTTCCCCATCTACCTACCCCAGCAGCAATTTCCACTCTGTGCCAGTGCCCAGGATAGAAGGAAGAGAGAGCAGGGAGAGGAAAAATCAAATGCAGGGCCTTAGCAGGTGAAGGCTGGAGCTTCTGGAGACAGTTACTTGAGCTGTTCAGGATTTAGCATATTTAGGATTTAAAAGAAAATTGCTTGACTTTGAGTGAAAATGGATTTGTTCTTGAGTAAAATGATTTCCAATTCTAAGGATTATTTTTAAAAACTTACAAATAATGGCAATTAAAAAATATAGACCAACTAAAAGTTGGAAAATTACTCCTTTGCAACCATCACAGTAACAATTGATTCCTGCAAGAATCATCCATGGATGCCAAACTATTGTGTGAAAACTCGAAGACCAGAATATTTACATTCTTGGAGAATTTCCCCACAGGGGACTTATTAATTGCAAAGAGGAAGATGGTAATTTTATAGTAGAGAAACCTGGGGGTTCACCACCCTATCCAAATAATCAAAATTAATATCACTGGTAATGGGGCAAACTGATATCCTGTGCTTCTTGGTATGAAGCACTGAGAGTACTTGTGCCAAAAATGTATAATCTGGTTCTAAGCAAGAGGAAATATCAGACAAACCCAAATCCAGAGACATTTCACAAAAGTCTATAGCATGAAAAATGCTGAGACACTATTCCAGATTGAAGGAGATGAAAGAGACAAACGCTATGGATGATCTTGGATCAGATCCTAAAATAGGAAAAATTGTTACAAAGGATGATATTGTGATAATTGGTGAAATTTTAATACAGTTTGTATATTGAATAATAGTCTTATAGCAAAGTTAACTTCCTTACATATGCTATTTTTATTGTAGTTTGGAACGGAATGAGCTCATTCTTAGGGGAAACTAAAGTATTTACTGGTAAGGGGACATAATGTCTGCAACCAAATCTCAAAAGGTTTAGGAGAAAAATATGTTCATGTGTGTGCGTTTATATGTATATGTGTGTTATACAAAAAAGGTAAAGGGCACATGACAAATTTTTAACATTTGGGAAATCTAGGAGTGCTTTGTACTATTCTTGCAAATCTTCTGTTAAAAAAAGAGAGAAAAACCCCCGACAACTTACAAATGACAATGCTAGTTCTAGGCAGTATGGTCTAGTACCATTGAGTTTACTTTTTGAAAAAAATCGTGTTGAAAGACTGAATTCTGAACTCCTAATTTTGGTTTTAGATCATAACCTTAACAAGACTGTTTATTATAGAAAATTTATATATATGAAAAAGAAGAGAGAATGGTGTAATAAACCTGCATGCACTCATTATTTTTTTGGCAATTTGTTGCATCTCTCTCCCCAGTACTTTCTTGGGAGGAGGTATTTTAAAAGCAAATTCAAGGGGTACCTGGGTGGCTTAGTTGGTTGAGAGACTACTCTTCATTTTGGCTCAGGACATGATCTCAAGATTCATGGGATCAAGCACTATGTTGAGATTCTCTCTCTCCCTCTCTCTCTGCCCCTCTCCGGCTTGCACGTGCTCTCTCTCTCAAATAAACAAAAACTTAAAACTCAAGAAATCATGTCACTTTAACCACTGATGCCTCAGTGTGTCTCTGTGTACACTTCTCCCCTCCCATAATGCCCACGCTGCTAGTGCACTTAGGAAAAGTAACAATTCTGCAGTAAGAAAGGATAACATTTGGATATTGTCATTGTTACAGAATAGTAGCCAGAGTTCTGAGAAATGTATCAGTTTGACATATATGGGTTGTACACTTGTTTTAAGTTTGAAAAGCTTACTAAACCTGGTAGTTATAAATGGTGTAGAAAAAAGGATCTGAGAAGCTGGTTGCTCTTGTTGTGTTTTCCAAACTCCTCCTCCTGATTTTGTTTTTGTTTCTTAATTTTTTAAAATGTTTATTTATTTTTGAGAGAGAGAGAGAGCACTGGAGGGACAGAGAGAGAGAGAGAGAGACAGAATCTGAAGCAGGCTCCAGGCTTCAAGCTGTCAGCACAGAGCCCAACATGGGGCTCCAACCCATGAACTGCGAGATCATGACCTGAGCTGAAGTTGGACACTTAACTGACTGAGCACCCAGGCCCCCCTCCTCATCCTCCTGTTTTTAAACCAAGAATTAAACTTGAAGAAAACATGAAGATAGGCATGAAGACCCTATTCTAGACTGATTTACCTATTTGATGTTACCCTATTGAAACATTCTGAAAGTCAGAATGGCTAACATCATACTGAATGAGGAGAATTCCATATGTTTTAAGTTCAGTATGGCAACTTTGATTTGGTAAGCCCAGAGAAGCCTTTTCTTGCTGAACTGAGTCTCTAATGTTTTGCATAGAAATGGGCTAGATCTCTTGGGAGGAATAAGCCTCTTCCTGCATATGGTAGATTTGGATGACATTTGTTCTTTTAGGTCACTAGGATGTTATTTAGTTATAAACTATTATTTAACTCTTATGGGTTTATAAAAAGATGCCCATTATGCCATTTAACAGTGATTATGTATATATTAAAATGATGGTAAAACTCACTGACAGCTCTTTCTAATAAACTAAGGAGATATCTAAAGTATATATTGCAAATAAAATTCTTATACACAGATATTATACTCCCAGTTACAGATTATGCACATCAGATTTTAGGCAGTTTAAGTTTATGCATACATACCATTTATAATAGATTTTCTTAGAAAATAAGAGTATAGTATTCCTGAGAGTTCTAATTTTAGAAATGCAATAGGCCACATTTTATACTTTGATTTACAGTGAAATGAAGGTTAAGTGACATAAAATGATTTTATCCACCCTATGTGAAAATTACCCTGGCTTACGTACTAATATATTTATGTACTATTTCATTTTATTCTTTTTTTTAACTTTTGTAATGTTTATTTATTTTTGAGACAGAGAGAGACAGAGCACGAGCGGGGGAGGGGTAGAGAGAGAGAGGGAGACAGAATCCGAGGCAGGCTTCAGGCTCTGAGCTGTTAGCACAGAGCCCGACGTGGGGCTCGAACTCACTAGCCATGAGATCATGACCTGAGCTGAAGTCGGACGCTTAACCGACTGAGCCACCCAGGTGCCCTATGTACTATTTTAATTATAATCTATTAACCACTCAAAATTAGATTTTCAATTGACTTAGCTCAATAGATAACTGAAAACGTTGATGAACTCGGTGTGGTGGTGGAAGAAGGCACAGGCTTAGTTTCAGAAGAGCCCAAGTTCTGACCTCTGGACCTAACACTCACTGCCTGGGTAACCTCAGGTAAACTGTTTAACTTCCCAGAGCTTTGTCTTACTCCACTTTGAGAAGTTGCAAAAATTAAATGAGATGGTGAACATAGTAGGCATTAAATGTCTCCTTATCCTCTGCAAGATTCCCATAGCATGTGCCTCATGTTACAGGAATAATCTGTCCTTTAGAAATGGAGTCCCTGGTCACTGATTCCATTTTTCTTTGTGACAAATACAAAATGAAAACTAAATTACCTTTAGAAATGTAAGGCTCTACAGAAGAGAGTCTAGGAGAAATCACCCAAAGGTAGAGAGCTCAGATTTAAAATAAAGTATTAAACCATGGTGTTTTCTTTCCCAAGGCTTATCATTTTGCACAAGTGTGCTTGCAGCATTTTTGTGAGCATGTGGGCATGTGGTACATGTGCACACATACACTTTTTCATAACCTCAGGAGAGTTCAGTGATGGGCTCTCACAGGTGCTACAACAGCTGTCTCTTGTATGGGAGATCCAAGAGGGCTCTGGGGTCCTCTCTGCTGACTTGCCTCTGGTGACCCCTTTGGGCTTTGTAGTTTTGCCCCTCACTTGGGCATGGCTGATAGTGGCTGTCATACTGAGTGGATGCTGTTTCAGGGTGTCTCCCCAGGGTTCGATACCTGCTGGCTCTGAAGTCTTATAAAAACCTGTCCAATGATGTCGATAAGCCTGAGGAAATTTCGGTTTTCCCATTATCGAGCTTTAAAAGGGTGTAATCTTCTAATAAGGTCCATAATGACCTCATCCGCCTGATGTCTCTGCTGCTCCTGATCTTGGACATCCAGGTTCTAAGAGTAGCCTTTCTCTGTCTCATACTCCTACTCTGGGGGACCCGCCCACTGTCCATCTTGATATTCCCTGTTTCTCTTGCATTGCAGCCCATGCTCTAACTCTCCCTATGAGCCAATCTGTTTTTTTTTTTTTTTCCTTCCCTTTCATTTTCCTTTGAACTTTGGCTGAACCACACTGGCTCTGTCAGCCTTAGGTTTGTAGAGGCCTCTGCAGCTAGGCTGCCTTTAACAGCCTTCCCCTGCTTCTCCATTGTCAGAAACCAGAGGATAGTCCTTCACCTCTCAGACTCTACCATCGTATCCTCAGACTTTTTAGAGGCACATTGTAATGTCCTCCTTGACTGGTCTATTAGCATAAAATCCATTGTTAGATTTTAGTGATGACAATCAATACAATTATAGTTATATATTGTTTTTCATTGTGCTCCTCCTTTATTTGTTATCTATTGCTGTATAACAAGTTACCACAAACTTAGTGCCTTAAAACAATACATCCATCTCACAGCTCTTTTAATCAGGAGTCTGGGTGGGGCTTCTGGGAGTTGGGAGTCTGCAAGGCTGCAATTAAGGTGTCAGGCAGGGCTAGGTTCTCATGTGAAAGCCTGAGGCTTGATTAGGGAAGGATCTACTTCCAGCCTTACATCGGCATACTATTCCCATATCACGTGTTGGCAGGACTCAGACCCTTGCAGGCTCATGGACTGAGGATCTCCACTTCTCATCAGCTGGAGGCCACTCTTAGGTCTTTAATACACGAACCTCCTTAGTATGTTCACTTGCTTTATCACAGCTGGCAAGGGAGGGAGTCTTCTAGCAAGATAGGTATTAAAATCTTAAGTGATAGAATCATGGAAGTGACATCTCATCACCATTGACATATTTTATTGGTTAGAAGCAACTTACAGATTCTGCCTGCACTCAGGGGTGTGAGTACCAGGAGGTGGGGACAGTTGGAGACCATCTTAGAGTCCATCTGCCATATTCCCTGTGAAACTTTTAGCATCTACTTCAATTAGCTTTTTGCTTGGAGTATCACATCCCTTTTCATTTTATTATTTTTTTAATGTTTATTTTTGAGTATACATTATGTGTATACGTGTGTGAGCAGGGGAGGGGCACAGAGAGAGGGAGACACAGAATCCGAAGCAGGCTCCAGGCTCTGAGCTGCCAGCATGGAGCCCAACGTGGGGCTCGAACTCACAGACCGCGAGATCATGACCTGAGCCGAAATTGGACACTTAACTGACTGAGCCACCCAGGCGCCCCATCCTCTTTAAAGCTTTAGATAATTGGGGTGGTAAAACCTGAAAAGATAATTGCCCCTCTCAGAAAAGAAATTGTTTTCCTCCCTCCTACCAGAGAGGTTTTGTGCTGGAGGAATGATGGTAGAGTGAAGAAGGGTACTATTTGGTCTTGGAGTGGAGTTACTGAGGAGGTTGTGTCTGAATGGGATGCTGCTGAGGGGAGCAGAAGACTGTATGCTGTGTGAATTAATTTTATGAAAACTGTTAGAATTTTAAAAATTGAAACGCTCAAAATGTCTCATTTTTGGAAAAGTTAACAAACGAAGGAAGTAAAGCACAGAGCTATGAAATTAGGGTTGAAAGTCGGTGAAGGTCCCAGAGTGAGAAAACACAAGGGGGATGAGAACACTATCAAAGAGAAGCTGTTTTGTCATGGGGGTAAATGGATTTTATTAAGGTGCCTTGTTAATGTGGGAAGCATTCTAAGGGGGTAGGAGGTTATTTAAGGTTTAAGTGTCCATCTGTGTTGCATTCTTGTAAATGATTTTATCCATCTCCAACTACTGTTTTTGACTTAGAGGAGGGCAGATACCCAGACACTGGACGGATCCTGACTGCTGATAATATTGCTGTGTGCAACAACAAACTGCAAGCTAAATTCTTGCTTTAAAATGGACTCTGAGTTTAGAGTATGGGACGACCCTGCAGAGGTTTTTTTCAGTGGCAAATGTTGATTCTTGTTGCATGTCCCTTTCTTGAAACTCTCAGCATCTTGCTTTTTGGTTGCTACTTACTGCCTGAAAGCTATTCTATCATAAAAGAAATGTAATCATGGCCATTACTTATAATCAAAATAAGACTATCCTACTTTTAATAAATTGAGTTGGATCCTGGAGACAAACATTTACATTTTTATCTGATAAAATGAGCCTATATAAAATGAATAGAAGGGAGGAGTCTGAAATTATTTTCTTAAAAGGGATTTCTCCCACGTTGTGGCCCAAATCACAGGCTGTTTTGTCTTTGGACTCTTTACAGACTCTCCAATAGATGCAACTGTCCAATAGATTCTCAACAGAATCCGTTGCTCATTTTATCTCTACCTCTTAAGATTCCCGCCCCCCCCCCTTTTTTTTTTTTTACCTCTTGCTAGTCTATATGTTCTTTGAGGGACAGATCTACTTTTAGGTATATTTCTTCAATTTTGTCACTCTACTGAATAAACATGGTGCCTTGCATAGAGTGACCACTCACATGGTTGCCAAATTCTGTTTCTCTACTGCGAGACTTTTCTTTTTCTTGGATTCCCTTCTTTGCTTCAGTAGTTCTCAAGTGTGGACCTAGCAGCCAAGGTGGGGGAGGTCCCTGAGACTTCAGAGGGTTGGTGAGGTCAAAACTACTGTCACAATAATGCTAATACTGTATTTGTCTTTTCATTTTCCTTTTCTTGACTGCTCATCAGAATTGGCAGAGGGTACATAAGGAGCAGTGACCTCTTCACCCTGTGGCCAATGAATGTTGTGTCTGTGTATTCTGTTGCTCACCGTCGTAGTTCAGTTGTCCAAACTTTCCTGTGTCAAGGCTGATTTTGTGCATGGAGCATTCAGGGGTGTGCTCAGGACTTCCTACACAGATTTCAGGGTTTACTCTGCCTAGTTCCCTCTTCTCTGTAATCTTTGCCCCCCCTTCCCCGGCTGAGATGAGGTAGGGTGCTGTCGCTTTGCTATCCTTCCCTTGCTACAGTGTGGTGGTTGATAGTGCTCTCTTTCATGGTCTGTGGCCTCTGTGGTCACTGTGCCAGTGAAGGGAGGGAGTCCTGCTGCCTCTTTCCCGAGGTTACTTAGTGCAGAGCAGGGATGGTCAACGAGGCTCCACAAGCCCCGTGTGCAGCACACCCTGGGAGGAGGAGGAGGAGTGCGGCCTGTGCTTTGTTAGTGTGGGGTGGGGATGGGCAGCAGGGCTCCTCCCCTCGGTCTCCACAGTGCTGGGTGAGGAGGCAAAGGGAGCTGGCTCTTTCATGGTGTTTTCTTAGAGCAGACTAAGTATATTAAAGGAGGTTCTGTGGGTGGCTTAGTCATCTGAGTGTCTGACTCTTGATTTTGGCTCAAGTCATGATCCTCAGGGTCATGGGGTCAAGCCCAGGATTGGACTCCATGCTCGTTGTGGAGCCTGCTTAATATTTTTTCTCTCCCTCTCTCCTTCCCTCCCTGTCTCTCTCTCTATCTCCCCCTCCCTCCCTCTCTCTCTCTCTCTCCCTCTCCCTCCCCCTCCATCCCACTCCCCCCTTCCTCCCTCTCCTCTCCTTCCCTCCCTCTCTCCCTCTCTTTTCCCTCCTTCCCTCCCTCTCTCTCTCTCTCTCTCTCCCCCCCTCCCTCTCTTCCTCTCCCCCTCCCTCCCTCCCTCCCTCTCCCCCTCCCTCCCTCCTTCTCTACCTCCCTCTACTCCTCCTCCCACTTGCTTGTGCTCTCCCCCTCTCTCTCAAGAAAAGGAAAAGAAAACAAAAGAGGTTCTGTCCTTTAGGGCTATCTTCTTCCAAGTCCTTTGGCTAGAGAGAACAGATTTCAGTTGTGGATGGTTGGCCCTACAGGTGACTTTTGACAGTATCTGAAGACATATTTTTGCTGTCACAAGTGGGAAGTTGTTACTGGTATCTAGTGGGTAGAGGTCAGAGTTACTGCTAAATATGCTGCGGTACATAGAACACCCCTACCAGCACCATGAACAAAAAGGTATTGTCTAGTCCGAAATATCAATAATGCCAAGGTTGAGAACTCCTGATCTACAGAGACTGGACTTTTCTTACAGCTTTTTTTTTTTTTTTTTTTTTACATTTGTTTCATCTTGCCCCCAAATGGAAGTCTCCTCAACATTTTAATATATTATGTTTTAGTTCGTTGGCATCTATTATTGATGAGAAATGTAATTTATAATTTACTTTTTTAGGGGCGCCTGGGTGGCTCAGGTGGTTAAGCATCCAGCCTCAGCTCAGGTCATGATCTGATGGTTTGTGAGTTTAAGCCCCACATCAGGCTCTGTGCTGACAGCTCAGACCCTGGAGCCTGCTTCAGATTCAGTGTCTCCCTCTCTCTCTGCCCCTCCCCCACTTGTGTGCATGCTCTCTCTCTCAAAAATAAACATTAAAAAATTAATATAAAAAATAATTTACTTTTAGATACATTATCTTTCCCCTTTGATTTTAAGAGTTCTTTTCAGTTTCAATTTCATTATATGAATACATGTCATTTTTTTTAGCCTTTTTTTTAGATTCACAACAAAATTGAGAGGTAGAAGGATTTCCTGTGTACTCTCTGCCCCCATATATACATAGTCTCCCCCATTATCAACATAATCTACCAGGATGGTACTTTTTTTTTTTTTTTTTTTTTAACAAAGATACATCATAATCATCCAAAGTCCATAGTTTAAATTAGAATTCACTCTTGGTGCTACACATTCTGTGGGTTTGGACAAATTTATAATGACATGTGCCCACCGTTATTTCATACAGAGCATTTTCACTGCCCCTCAAATTCTCTGTGTTCTGCCTATTCATCCCCAGCCCCCAGAAACCACTGATGTTTTTGCAATTTTGCTTTTCCAGACTGTCATATAGTTGGAATCATACAGTGTGTGGTGTTTTCAGATTGGCTTCACTCACTTAGAAATATGCATTTAAGTTTCCTGCGTGTCTTTTCATGACTTGATAGCTTATTTCTTTTTAGTGCTGAATAATATTCCATTATTTGGATGTATCACAGTTGATTTATCCATTCACTAGTAAATACAATTTGGTTGCTTCCAAGTTTTGGCAGTTATGCATAAAGCTGCTATACACATTTTTGTGTGGACATAAGTTTTCAACTTATATGAGTAAATATCAAGAAGCACAATTGCTGGATTGTATGATAAGAGTGTGTTTAGTACGGTAAGAAACCACCACACTGTCTTCCAGAGTGGGCGTACCATTTTACATCCCCACGAGCAATGAATGAGAGTTCCTCCTGCTCCACATCTTTGCCTTGATATTGTCAGTATTCCAGATTTTGGTCATTCTCAGAGCTGTGTAGTGGTATCTCATTGTTTTAATTTACATTTCCCTGATGAGATATGCTATGCTATAAAGATATGCATCTTTTCATATGCTTATTTGCTATCTGGATATTTTTAAATTGGGTTTGTTTTCTTGTTTTTGAGTTTTAAGAGTTCTTTTATACTTTGGACAATAGTCCTTTATCTTTATAAATGTGTTTCTTGCAAATATTTTTTTCTCCTAGTCTTTTCCTTGTCTTCCAATTCCCTTGACCTTGTTTTTCACAGAGCAGACATTTTTAATTTTAATGAAGTCTAGATTATCAATTATATCACAAATCCTGTCTTTGCCGTTGTATCTAAAATGAAATCATCATGCCCAAGGTCATGTAAGTTTTCTCCTATGCTATCTTCTAGGAGTTTTAGTGTTTTGAATTTTCTGTTTTGGTCTGTGATCCATTTTGAGTTAATTTTTGTGAAGGGTATAAGGTCTGTGTCTACATTTTTTTTTTTTTTGCATGTGAACGTCTAGTTGTTACAGCACCGTTTGTTGAAGAGACGGTCTTTGCTCCATTGTGTTGCCTTTGCTCCTTCATGAAAGATCAATTGACTCTACTTAAGGGTGTCTATTTCTGGGCTCTTTATTCTGTTCAATTGATGTCTTTATCTCCTCTCTCACTGATACCACACTGTTAGATTACTGTAGCTTTACAGTAAGTCTTAAAGTCTCCAACTTTGTTCTTCTTCAATATTGTGTTGGCTAATCTGGGTCTTTGGCCTCTCCATATAAACTTTACAATCATTTATCAACATCATTAAGTTATTTAACTTGCTCAGATCTTTTTTGAAAGAAAAATTTTAATGTTTATTTTTCAGAGAGAGAGAGAGAGAGCGCGCGAGTGGGGGGCGGTGCAGAGAGAGAGGGAGACACAGAATCTGAAGCAGGCTCCAGACTCTGAGCTGTCAGCACAGAGCCTGACACAGGACTAGAACTCACAAACTGAGAGATCATGACCTGAGACAAAGTCAGACTCTTAACCGACTGAGCCACTCAGGCACCCCAACTTGCTGGGATTGTTGTTAAAATTGTACTGAATCTACAGATCATGTTGGGAAGACCTGATATCTTGACATTATTGAGTCTTCTTATCCATGAACGTGGAGTATGTCTGCATTTGTTAATTCATCAGAATTTTTTAGTTTTTCTCACATAGATCTTGTACATATTTTGTTGGATTTATACCTAAATTTAAAGTATTTTTGGGTAATTTATTTTTATTTTGTTCAAGACATTTTAATCTTAATGCTCATGTCTCTAATTCTGGAAAGTTCTTTGTTATTATCTTTGAGTATTAAGTTCTTCCTCAATCCCTCCCTTCTTTCTTTCTTAAACCTTGTTGGACTGATACACATTGAAGCTTTATGTGTTTCATGCCTGTCAACTACCCATCCAGTCATACTCATATTCTTTCTCTCTCTCTCTCCCTCTTTTATAATTCCTTCAGATTTATTCTCCACTTCAGCCATGTCTACTCTGCTATTTAACCTATCGAGGGTTTTTCATTCCAGTGATGGTAATTTTCATGAACATTTGGTTACTTGAAAAAATTCTCTTTTCCCATAGTATCTTATTCCTGCAATATGTTATCTAAGTTATCTTAAAACATTATTATCTTCTAGTCTATTATATTCATCTATAGTTTCCACTTCTTGAAATGTCCATTTTGGTGTCTGCTGATTAACCCTGATGGTGATTTATTTCTTTATGTGGTCTTTGATATTAATTTTGCTAACTCATCTTTAGTGAGAGTTTCCCATAAACCCTGAGCTGTAAAAGAGTCTCTGAGGATAGAGATTTTCATGTCATGTTTACTAAACCCCTAGGGATTTTAGTGGTCTTGCATCACTTTTTATATTAACTATTCATCTGAGGTTCTTAAGCTGTGAATGTAGAAGAAAACTTACACCCTCTGCTTTGTGTAAGCTTAGGATTTCTAGTTCTCATGGGTGATTTGGTTTTTTAAAACTCAAGGTCTAGGGCACTAATCAAACATCTTTGCTCTTTCTTTCGGCTAGTAAGCAGGCTTTGTACAGTCTTATTTTTCCCTTGCAAGAGTTCCTTAATGTGTTGGACTTCACTCTGGCCAGGGAGGTGTGGATGGAGCTTCAATACCAGTTCTTCCTTGTATAGACTCACTGCCCCTAAATCTGAGATTAAAGCCAAGTGCATTGCTGAGGCTCTGGCTTTGATTTTCTTTGGTTTTTGGAATCTGTGGAACATTTGCATTTTGGAGCTCACCTGTGTAATTACCTTTAGTTTTTCAGTTATATTTTTTTCTGGAATTCTGTGTGCTTGTAGTCAGAAGGGCACATCCATATCAGTTCTGTATACTACGGCCAGAGTCCTGAATTCACATTTGAGGTAGATCACTCATCCATACATCCAGTTGTATCGGCATATAAATACTCTTTGGTGCTTGCTTTTTTCCTTTGAAATGGTTTATTAAACACATTGCTATATTGCAATTACCTATTATTTGAAAAAGCAGTATTTGCTGTATGATATTTGCTGTATTAATATGATAGCATATATCCTAGCGAATCTGTAAAACTGGGCATGTGTTTGGTGATGTCTTTCTATTTTCAAAGCATTTGTTTTTGTTTCTTGAAGGCCTTAAAGAAACCTACCTTTAATAAATCCTGATTTTTATCTCCATTTAGCATATGAAGATATTGAGATTAAGAGAAGTTGTTACGTTATTTGCTATCAGAAATGATTTTTAGTGAAGGAGGAAGTGTGATTTATATCTGCACTGGTGTTAAAAATCAGTTAATGGACTGGCACTTTGAATAGGACTAAGTACAGTAATAAATACAACACAGACCCAGCTTTTCACTTTATAGTACATAGTGAATGTTGTCTCACGAAAGATGATTATTTTATAATTTAACAATCACCTTTTTTTAAATGTTTTATTTATTTTTGAGAGAGAGACAGATTATGAATGGGGGAGGGGCAGAGAGAGAGGGAGACACAATCTGAAACAGGCTTCAGGCTCTGAGTTGTCAGCACAGAGCCTGATGCGGGGCTTGAATTCATGAACTGTGAGATCATGACCTGAGCTAAAGTCAGATGCTTAACCGACTGAGCTTAACCAGGTGCCCCAACAATCACCTTTTAGTGGACATTAGTGGTTTTTAATACAGTAAAACCTTGGTTTGTGAGCATAATTCATTCCGGAAACATGCTCATAATCCAAAGCACTTGTATAGCAAAGTGAATTTCCCTGTAAAAAATGATGGAAACTCAGATGATTTGTTCCACAACCCCAAAACATTCATATAAAAATGATTACAATACTGTAATATAATATAAAATAACAAAATACAAATTATAAAGAAAAATAAACAAGTTAACGTGCACTTACCTTTGAAAACCTTTGTGGCTGGTGTGAAGGAGACAAGAAAGAGGAGGGTTATTGTGTAGGATGACTTTCAATATCACTAATGGAATCATTGCTATCTGTTGGCTCAATGGAGTCTTTTTCTGCATGGGGGCCATTGTGTATGCTCGTACGGATGTTGACTACAGTATTAATAAACTGTGTCATATACTGTATTTAATGTAACTGGCAATAAGACAGCAGAGGAAAGGGTCTGTATCTGCAGGCAGCCTGACCTAGAATGAAGCAAAGCATTCCTAAGCTTACTCTTGGGTGGAAAAGCAAAGGACTGTCCATAGGTGTTTGAAGTGACAAAAAAATACACTAGTGCCAGTTGTGGGCACCTTCCAACGTTCTGAAAAATCAGTGATATTTGCCAAACACTGCAGCCTGAGATCGAGCATCTGAGCATGGGAGACAAACACCCACAATCCTACAGTGAGAGAGAAACAGAGAGAGAGAGAACTATTGGTTCAGTTGTGATCATGTGACATTTGGTGTCATGTACCACTCGTATCGCAAGGCATCCCTCGTTTATCAAGTGAAAATTTATTAGGAATGTTTGCTCATCTTGCAGAACACTCACAGAACAAGGTACTGTCAATCCAAGGTTTTACTGTAATTAGAAAAATAGTGCCATGAATATAACTGAACTTATCATTTAATACTGTCTCATTATTTACTCCCAGGTGTGGAACTGCTGAATCAAAGGATGTGCTCATTTGATAATTTGATGTTGCCAAACTTTCCTCCAAAAAGATTGTACCAACTTGTGCACTGGCAGTGCATTGATGACAAAATCTAGCAAAACTTCTCTACAAAAATAAATTTCAAGCTGTAGATAATCTGACAAAAATTTTCTCAGCCTGACTCACAGACATGCATTCTATCTCTCCCAATTTATCATCCAACCCAGGTTAGTGAGATCTACTTTTGGGGGTCTAAAACACTGTTTTGCAAACTCTGGTCACTGGACCAGAGCATTAGCATCCCCTGGAACTTGCTAGAAATGTGTGGTCAGGTTTCCCTCCAGACCTTTTGACTGGGGAGCGTGTGGAGCTCAGCAATCTGCCTTAATCACTTACAGGTGGTTCTGACACAGGCCAAGTTTGAGAACCACTGGGCTAGAAGCCACTTCTTATGTAACTCAGAGGCCAGCTCCAGTTCTTGACTCCCACATCCTTCTTCATTCAGGTCAAAGAAATTGAATTCCTGAGCCTTGACTCATCACAGTTTCTTCCAGCTTTTCATTCCTGCTTCTCAGTATCTCTTGGTAGTGCGGTTTGACAGCTGATGGCGGGCTCTTGTGTCTTTATTGCACTGACCCAGATGAGGAACTGAATCCATTTTTCATAATTAATGCAGACACGTATAATCCATTCACTTGAAAGACATTTGGATGTGTAAAAACTGCAGGTTGGTGGTTGTTTGGGGCAATGAAGAAGTCTGTATCCCAGGAACACAAACAAGCTTAAAATGGAATGTTAGATATGCCCATGTTAAAACCCTTTCGCCTTTCCTTCTGCACCCTCTCATTTTTTCCTCTTCCTCCTGTTGGTTGTTTTTGCTTCCTTCCTTTCTTTCTTTCTTTCTTTCTTTCTTTCTTTCTTTCTTCCTTTTTTGCAATAGAGTAAGAAATCCCATTTGTTTCCTTGTCTTCTGTAATAACCAGGGTTTTTATTGCAGGCAATAGAATCTTCTCACCTACTTTGAGAAAAAAGGGATTTTACTACAGAGTATATGAAAGCTTTCAGAATTATGTGAGGGTGCCAGGGAAATAAGATTATTTTTAGCCACTCAGTCACAGGTAACATATATCCTCGTTTATTTATGTCTGTCCTTATTTCTTTCATTAGGGTTTTCTAAATTTATTTGAATACTTTTTTTTTGTACTTTCAAATCAATATCCAATTAAGTGTTTATTTTATCTCATGAATTCATGGCAATTTTCTTGTCTGTTGATTTTCCACTATCCCCTTGCAGGAGGTGCACTCACCCATGCTGACACGAGGGAGGGAAGAGGTTTGAAGGCATGGGGTCATGTGCAGTTGAAAGGTTCCCCTCAGTCATGCCCAATACTGAGGCCATTGATCCTGCCTTTGATGAAATGTTTGACATTGAGCTTGTTTTGCCTCTTTTCCTTTTCAGAGGCTCTGTCAGAGCCTCGGGATTCAGGGGGTTTCTGATTAGACCCTGTTCAGTTGTAACTTTTTGCTAGCAAGCAAGGCCAGACCTCTTTACAGGTGTTGATCCTCCATTGAACATGGCAGGCTGATCCTGAGTCAGGGGGCTCTACATCTGAAAGATACTCAGGCCTCATTGTAAGGCTCATGGAGGGTCTGCCTCTATGAAATGGGAATATTAGGGGTGCTTGGGTGGTTCAGTCAGCTCCGTGACTGATTCTTGATTTCGGCTCAGGTCATGATCTCACAGTTCATGAGTTTGAGCCCAGCATCGGGTTCTGCACTGACAGTGCTGAGCCTGTTTGGTATTCTCTCCTTCTGTTTCTGCCCCTCTGCTGCTCATGCTCTCTCTCTCAAAATAAATAAACTTAAAGAATGGAAATAATCATAATATGAAGATAAATATCTTTTCAGGAAGGTTCTCTAGGATCAGGCTTTCAAACTATCTTATATTAACTATCTCCCTGATTCTCCAACATCCTAGGTTTCCAAACTGGTATACATGGACTTTGACAGTATACTTCTGGTGTACAGGGTCACTCTGCCACCTTGTGGTTAGGCTTGAGAACTGTACTTTCCCAGACGTCTGCTTTTTCCTTACTTCCTTGTACCTTGCAAAACTGGAATTACTGGTCCCCCTGGATTGTTTCTGCCTTTGCCTTTGTGGACCAGTATGATTTGAAGATGCCTGTCATGGCACATATCAAAAGAAGAGTTTCTAGCAGTTTTAAACACATATATATGTGCAAGAAAATTTTATTGCCTGTGTAATAGCATCCTGGTAAGTAAGAAGGGCCAATGAAAAATAACAACAACAACAACAAAATGACTCAGGTCATGATCTTACAGTTCATGGGATAAAGCCCCACGACCCATCTGACTAGCTTCAATACCATGGCATATTCAATACCATGGCAACGTGGAGCCTGCTTGGGATTCTCTCTTTCCCCCTCTCTGTGACCCTGCCCTGCTCTCACACGCATGCTCTCACTCTCTCTCAAAATAAATAAACTTTAAAGAAATTTTTTTTGTTTATTTATTTTTGGGGGAGAGAGAGACAGAGCAAAAGCAGGGGAGGGACAGAGAGAGAGGGAGACAGAGAATCGGAAGAAGGCTCCAGGCTCTGATCTGTCAGCACAGAGCCCAATGTGGGGCTCAAACCCACGAACTGTGGGATCATGACCTGAGCTGAAGTCAGACACTTAACCGACTGAGCCACTCAGGTGCCTCTCAAAATAAATAAAAAGAATGAGCCAATGTTTTGTTCCGAAGCTGTTTTGAGGATGTTCTGAGTGTTCTTGTAATTTTCCTGGGGATTTGAATGAATGCTGTGTGGTAGGTATTAATTTTAGATTGCAATATTATCATTGTTTTAGGTCACATTCCTGTATTTCTCTAAATTACATTGAGTTAGTTGCCTAGCTGGAGGGAAAATTCAGTCTCAATCATTACTAGGGTAACTTTGTCCATTCCCTGGGCTCATGTAAGAATCCCAGGCTAATGCAGTGTCACAAATTTGGGCAGCGCCCAGTCTGCTGTCCATAGTCGGCTCCATCATGACACTTGCACAGTCTGATATGCTGCGGCTAAAGACTAGAACAGCATCAAGGCCAAGTCAGATGACACTCCCAGCTGCTTACACCACTGGCCACTCTGGTGCATAGTGTCCATTCACTGTAGGCTTTCTGGAGTGGTCCCTCCCACCACTTATGCAGGCACAGAGGGAATGAGGTGTGGGTTTCTGAGAGTACAATCCCCTACACTCAGTCTTTTCTTGGTCTTCAAGAATATCCATTTCTATTATTTTTTGACATTGGCTTTCTTCTACAAACCACTGTCTAAATGGAAACTTTCATGGATACCTTGCAACTTCCATTTAAGACCCTGCCGTACTCAAGACCATTAAAAATCTTCATGAGATTTGGCCAAGGAGTCCAGAACTCCACACATACAGTTGTTTACCTTTGTGGGAGGGAGAAGGAAAAATGCTGATAGCATCAGCAGCAGGAAGAAAGTACAGATTGACATCTCAATAAATCCTACTGCTCCATTGTGTTTAGTGTAGGCAACAGGTGTAAGCCTCTGCAGGGCAAAAGCATCTCTCTTTACTTGGGTCAGCCCTAACCATTGAAAGGTGTTTGTTTATTGAGCTTTGCCCACAGGCTGAGCACTATATTCGGTTCTTGCAAGGGAGACCTCACAGTCACAAGTACATGATGCAAATGGGCACTACGTGCTAGGAGGGCGTGCATCCTGAGTTGTGCAGAAGTGCTGAAGGAAATGATAGCTCCGCTGACGGAGCAGCAAAAGTTGTCAAAATGTCAAAAATGTCACAGGAGATGACATTTGAATGGGGCCTGGAAACACCACAGGAAGTGTCTGCATGGTGGGAAAGAAGTGAGGCACCTTGGCACCCAGAGACAGTGGTACTGGCTAGAGCACAGGTGGTACTGACTGGAGCACTGGAAGTGCTGAGTTGATCGCAGGAGTGCTCATGCTCACGTGAGTTGTCTGGTGTGTTGGGGGAAGGGGGGAGTTGATCACAGGGAGTGTGCACTTATGAGTTATGGGGGTGGGGGTGGATCGTGGGGAGTGCACACATCTGAGTTATCTGGAGGTGGGGGCACAGTGAGAACAAGTGAGCTGGATTGGAGCCTCATCCCAGAGGACTTCATCTGCAGTACTAAGAAAATTTTAATTTATCTTTTGGGCCAGCAAGTCACAGTACATTTGCTGTTGCATTTGGTTCCTATGGGTTTACTTAGGGAAATGTGCCAGTCCCTCAGGGCTAACTGTGCTTCTGCTTTTTTCTCTCCTGTTCAAGAAACTGTAATTAAGCTGGGAGGGAGCCTTGTGGAACATAGTGGGAGGGGAGAGGACACGGAGGAGGGGAGGGAGAGGGAGAGGTGAGTTATCGGTTGTTGGAGCAGGCCACACAAGAGGTGTTCAGAGACTGAGCTTAGGCCATGTGATGTGTGGGGAACATATGGATGAAAGAGACAATGTGCAGACAGAATCCAGGGCTTATAGGTCTGAGATTTGATATATAGAGTGAAGGAGAAATGAAAGATTATACAGCTTTCAAGATTAGACAGATGGTTGGATGAAAATCTCATTGATACAGAAGGTAAGAGAAGAAACAGATTTGGAGGTCAAGATAATGAGCAAAGGTCTTCAAAACGGCTGTGGCAAGGTGGCTGGTTACTTGTGGATTAGTTCTAGCTGAGTGGTATAAAGGGAGCTGAAGCAGATGGACTAGAGTAATTAAGGGATAGAGGGAGCTGAGAGGTAGAGCCAGGGAATACAGGCCGTTCTGTCAAGGAATTCATACAAGAAGGTAAGGAGATGAGAGGGCAGCTTAGTATCTCTTGTTAAACGGGATATGTTCTTAGGCTTGAGTATGTTCATAGGCTTGGGGGCAAAAGTCAGTGGAGTGGGAAAGACTGAGGATGTAAGAAACAAAGAATAATTAATGGTACAGTCACCCAACTGAGAGGAAGTCATCGGGTTAGGTTAGCCTTGTGGTTCCCTGCAATTTGGAACTAGTTTTGGGGACTAAGGGCCAATCTGGCTTGAGAATCTACTGAAATGGGGTAGAAATCCCTTGGGATCTCCCTGGGCTGAATGATAGCATGTGTAGGAAGTAACAGAAGGTCTCCTAGGCTTATCTGGAGACAACAGTTTGGCCTCCCAGACTCTCGGGATCCTTTTGGAGGGAGCCATCTGTAATTCAAGTTAAAAAAATCACAGGGCATCACTCAGCAGTCACTGTGCTGGGGACACACTTACAGCTGCATTCCAGGCTTTTGTTTTATGTCACAGAGAATGCTTGGGAGCTCCCCAGCTAACCTATTTTGGTTATAGGAAAAAGGAATGACTCGATTCTGTGTCATTGCTTTCATATTCAATACCATGTTATTAGGAGTGATGGGGAATTCCCAGATTAACAGTTTTTATTAAGTCTTTTGGAAATCTGAGTCTTGTTAATTTGAATTTTAAGTGATTATCTTTAAAACTAAAAAAATTGCTCTAATTTTCTTTTTAATGTCAACCCAGTAACTAGACGGCAAACACTTTGAAGAAAGGGGTTCTTATGTTTATCTCTTTTGTGTCCTCTACATCAGGTCCATTTGACAAAAATCTATTGCTTTGGTTTGGATGAGAAATGCCTCTATTTCTTCTGTTTGCTCTTGTATGTATTGGTGATAATTAATTAAACTGAATGTTCTTCTGATTACTCTTAAGGCCAACATCATGTCTTTTTGACTCTGTGACAGAGTTAAGTGGCAAAACTGGCTGTTATGAAAATGACAGTTGCTTGGAGGGATCATTTGAGAATTCAAGACATTTTTTATTTGAAAGAAAGTTAATTAGGATCCTTTTTTTGTTTGTTTGTTTTGAGTCAAGTTGATACTATAAACAGAGTTCTATTGCTGTTGAATTACTGATGTTTTAATGTGCAAGAGTTTGACTTTTTACTGTTATTTACTTGTCCCAAACAAACACAGCTTTAAAGCCAGAAGAATGGAAATCATTTTGGGCTCTTGAATTACTGGGCCCTTTACAGGCTGGATATCTTTGTCTCCACTGCTATATTCAGTCAGGTTTTAGTTTGCAGTGGGAAGCCTACATTTTGCAAATAGAAAATTCAAACTTAGAGAACAAATGAGCTCCATAGGGGTTTACCTAGAATGTATAAATACTGTGGGTTATTTGTTTCTGCTTACATAGCTATGACACATACCGTAAATACCTCCCCACTCCCACCTCACTTGTATATAGAAAGGACTTTGGGAATCTTACTTTTCTTTGTCTCCTAGTAGTGATAATTCTAGCACCTTGGTTCTTACAACTCTTCCTTGGATTTTTCTCTCATCACACTTGCTGTTATAGGAAACAATAAGCAAGGTTATATGAACTATGAGTGCTTTATTGAATAAATATTCTTCTGAAAGGACCCAGATAAATTTATTGATTGCTAGCTTTGTGTCCACAAAGCTTGTCTCTTTTTAAAATTCATTAACTACAAATAACAAACAAAGTCCTTCCAAGTTAAGAGGCAACAGAGGTAGAGGGCACGTTGCACTGCCAGACTCTTTTCAATGCTATCTGAATCCAAGTTAATTTCCTTAGGAGAGTTAAAGGAACAAGCTTATCTTATGCCCCTTGGTGGATTAATTAAACTATAATTTTGTGTAGAACTACAGATGTATATGTATATATAATAGGATAATTATCAAGCTATTAAAAACTATTATGCCAAATAGTTTACCATAAGAGTAGAGTGGTAATTATTTATTTATTTATCAATCATTATATCCAGGCAAGGTTTTTCTACCTCTTAATGTTTTTGGAGCAGAATCCAATAGATCCCATGGAGGAGATCTAGTTGTTGTTGTTTTTTTTTTTCCCTTCAATAAACTTCAGTGGTTTGAGTAAGTCTAAAACTGACACAGCTGAAAAAAAGACTGTCACAACTAACATATCAAATTAACACATGAACTTCATATCTTTCTACTCAAATACTATCCCCCAAATCCTCAAAGTAATGTGAAAAGAAAGAGCCAGGAATGTGTCTGGTATGGTTGAAGAACAGTAAAGAGGCCAGTGTACCTGGAGTAGGGTGAGCAAAGAGGAAGGTGGGAGGAGGGGAGCCTAGATGATGGAGGGCCAGATGGACAGGTGAGAGCTAGTGGGAAGACTTTGGATTTTACTTTGAGAACCAAAGCTATAAAGGATTTTGATAACAGAAGTAATATGATCTAATATACATCTTAACAGTATTGCTCTGAGTTCTTTTTTGAGAATTGATTAAAGATGGATGAAGGGTGACACCCAGTTAGGCATAATGTAGCTTGTTTCAGTGGGTAGGAGTGGAAGTGGTGAGAGCTAGCAGATTTTGGAGAAAGACACACACACATTTGTACCTCATCCTCTCCCTCCCGTCTCCAATATGATATATTATTATTACGAGGATAGGACTGATAGGAATGACTGATAGACTGAATTTGGGGCATGAGAGAAAGAGAGATAGCAAGAATCCTCTAAGGCTTTTGATGTGAGCAAATGGAAGGACGGAACTGTCATGAACTTGGAGGGAAGATTGGAAAAAGTAGGTTTGGGCAGGTGGGGGTTGGAGGAGGGCATCAGGAGTCTAGTTTTGGAAACATGGAGTCTGAGGTGTCTTTTAAACATCCTTGTTGAGATATTGACTAGGCATTTGGATGTCTGAGTTTGGAGTTCAGGGGAAAGAGCTGGTCTCAGTTTAAAAATTTGAGAGTCATCAGCATTTAGGTGATATTTAAAGCCATGATACCAGCTCACATCCCCAAAAGAGTAAGCAAGCATAAGCACAGAAAGAGGTGGGCAAGCACCCAGAGTCAGGGAAGAGGATTAGCAAAGACTAAGAAGAAGCAATCAGTGATGTAGGAGAGGAAAAACAGGAGAGTTAATATTGTAGAAGCCAAGTAAACATCTGTTTCAAGGAAGAGAGAATGATCATCCATATCAAATGTGATCGGTTAGATAAGAATTACTTTTGTGGGGGTTCCTTTAAAAGCAGAACCTGCAGACAAGGTTCTAGGTACAGATATTAATTTGCAAGGTGATGCCAGGATTAGGAGCAACAGAATGGGGGAGGTGAGACTGTGGAGGAGGAATGCCAATAAAGGCTGTGTTATTGAGGTGACTGCTGTTCATTATGGTGGTCAGCTTCATGGAGACATCTGAGAAGGGTACAGAGTGCCACCAGAAAATCTGTTCAAACAGTGGGGAGCTAGGAGATTGATTGGTTGAGGGTTTTCTTGTGTTAACTCCCCTCTACTGTGCTTGGCAGTCTCCCATGGGAGAAGGCCTTGAGGCAGAAAAGCAGAGAGAAGTGAAGTGGGTGCTTGATAAGGAATGTTGTCAGTGAGAATAGAACTTTCTATCACAGCTGTGGTTGAGATCAGAGGTGGGACCAGGGAATGCGAGGTAGACCATCACAAGTGTCTGCTTCAAAGGCTGACTGCTGACTGTCAGATTGTACAAAGTAGGTGACTTTGACCTTGAGAAAGCTTTTGATGGAGTGGTGGGGTGAGCCTGATTGGAGTGGGTTAAGGAAAGGAGAAGAGGGACTGGACAAATTGTAATAGCATAAGAGGATAGTGCATTAAAAGACTGCAGGGAAAGTGGGTTCAGAAAGATTTATTTATTTAAGGTGGGAGAAATCACAGCATTTCTACTGATAGGAGTGATTGGGTAGAGAGGACACTACATGTGATGAGAGAAATAGGAACTCATGGAACAGTGCCCTTGAGTGGGTGTGACTAGTGCATATATGGAGCATTGGCCTTAGATGGGAATGTAGACACTTCAACTGTAGTAAAGAGAGAGAAAGAATACCTAGAAGGTTGGTCCTTTTCTGGTTTTTCGTTCCTTGCCTGTGAAAGAGGAAACAAGATTATCTACAGAGAGTGAAGAGGGGTGGGGCGTGCTGGCAGTTTGGGGCAAAAGAGTGAGGGTTCTTTGGGCCTGCAGTATGGGAAGGAGCCCATCTGTGAGCTCCTGCTTACTGACCTTCCAGGAGGTAAGTACAGGAACGGAGAGAAAGCATTTAGAAACTTGGGCAGCAGTTGACATTGCTGAGATATTAGTATTTTACAGAAGTATTGGTCTGTGTTGGATTGTAAATGAGAACATCTGGCCCCTCCCAACAGACCCTTTGTGAGGCAAGGGCTAGGAGAGTGGGAGGGGATGGACTGGGGAAATGGAGAAAGGTTGCCTCAGATAGTGAGAATCCCCCTAAGTCTTGTGGCCAGGGGTATAATGTGGGGCTACTTCAGCTCACCCAGTGTTTTCTCTGGCCTTGCTCAGCTGTGTTGAGACAGGAAGTCAGCAGGGTTTGGAGAGAGCTGACTTTTACCAGGGTGCAGTTTTGCTAAGTGGGTCTGAGGCAATGGGAAGATGCAAGTGAGTTTAGGGAATGTGCCCTGTAAGCAGTAGGCACAGCTGTAAGCTGGGGAAGGAAGGAAGCAAATCAGGAGGACTGAAAAGGGAGTGGGATCCAGGGAACATGAATCTTGGGAGAATTGAGGTTTATTTAGCATGGGAACTCTAAGAGGAGTGACCTAGAAATATAGGACATGGTGATCAGAGAGCTGGGTTCTTGGTAATGGGATCCATCATGATGGAGCTCACAAAACAAACACAGAATAAACCTGAACATGTGGTTTTGCATGGATACAGTGGACAGTTTTCAAGACACTAGAAGCCATGTTGTTGTACTATTTCTTTATGGACCCAGAAATGCTCATTATATGTAAGGTGAAGTAAAAAGTAGATTACAAAGTAATTTACAAAATCAAGCTAGAAAATTTACAAAGATCATTTAAAAATATTTAAATTTAAGTTAGTTGACATAGCATAGTATTGGTTTCAGGAGTAGAATACATTGATTCATCACTTACATATAACACCTAGTGCTCATCCCGACAAGTGCCCTCCTTAATGCCCATCACCCATTTAGCCCATCCCCCTATCCACCTCCCCTCCAGCAACCCTCAGTTTGTTCTCTGTATTTAAGAGTCCTTATGGATTGCCTCCTCTCTCTTTTTATCTTGGTTTTTCTTCCCTTCCTCTGTTCATCTGTTGTATTTTCTAAATTCTACATATGAGTGAAATCATATTTTCTCTGACTTATTTCACTTAGCATAATACCCTCTAGTTCCATCCACGTTGTTGCAAATGGCAAAATTTCATTCTTTTTGATTGCCAAATAATATTCCATTATATATCTATATCTATATCTATATCTATATCTATATAATCTATATATCTATATCTATTTATCTATACCACATCTTCTTTGTCTATCCATTCTATGTCCATGTCAATGGACATTTGGTTTCTTTCCATAATTTGACTATTGTGGATAGTGCTGCTATAAACATTGGGGTGCATGTGCCCCTTTGAATCAGCATTTTTGTATCCTTTGGATAAATAGTAGTGCAATTGCTGGGTCATAGGGTAATTCTACTTTCAATTTTTTGAGTAACCTCCAGGCTTTTTCCTAGAGTGGCTGCACAAGTTTAGATTCCCACCAACAGTACAAAAGGGTTGCCCTTCCTCTGCATCCTCACCAACATCTGTGGTTTCCTGAGTTGTTAATTTTAGCCATTTTGACTGATGTGAAGTGGTATCTCATTGTGGTTTTGATTTGTATTTCTGTGATGATGAGTGATGTTGAGAATCTTTTCATGTGTCTGTGAGCCATCTGGATGTCTTCTTTGGAAAAGTGTCTATTCATGTTTTCTTCTTATTTCTTCACTGGATTTTTTGGTTTTTGGGTGTTGAATTAAAAAAAAATTTTTTTTAAGTCTTTATTTATTTTTGAGAGAGAGACAGCATGTGAGCAGGGGAGGAGCAGAATGAGAGGGAGACACAGAATCTG
This sequence comes from Panthera uncia, assembly GCF_023721935.1. NCBI lineage: Eukaryota > Metazoa > Chordata > Mammalia > Carnivora > Felidae > Panthera > Panthera uncia. The sequence continues at coordinate 37,878,948 of NW_026057582.1, read as the reverse complement.
AAGCAGGCTCCGGGCTCCGAGCTGTCAGCACAGAGCCCAACACGGGGCTTGAACCCACAGTGAGATCATGACCTGAGCTGAAGTTGGATGCTCAACCGACTGAGCCACCCAGTCACCCCTGGATGTTGAATCTTCTAAGTTCTTTATAGATTTTAGATGCTAACCCTTTGTCTGATATGTCATTTGCAAATATCTTCTCCCATTCCATCAGTTGCCTTTTAGTTTTGTTGATTGTTTCCTTTGCTGTACAGAAGCTTTTTATCTTGCTCCCATTTTTATCTTGGTCCCAGTTTTTCATTTATTTTCCTTGCCTCTGGAGACATGTGTAATAAGACGTTGCTGCAGCTGAGGTCAAGGACGTTGCTGCCTGTTTTCTTCTCTAAGATTTTGATGGTTTCCTGTCTCACATTTAGGTCTTTCATCCATTTTGAATTTATTTTTGTGAATGATGTAAAAAAGAGGTCTAGTTTCATTCTTCTGCATGTTGCTGTCCAGTTTTCCCAGTGCCATTTGCTGAAGAGACTGACTTTTTTTCCATTGGATACTCTTTCCTGCTCTGTCAAAGATTAATTGGCCATACATTTGTGTGTCCATTTCTGGGTCCTCTATTCTATTCCATTGGTCTATGTGTCTGTTTTTGTGCCAGTACCATACTGTCTTGATGATTACAACTTTGTAATACAACTTGAAGTCCAGAATTGTGATGCCTCCAGCTTTGGTTTTCTTTTTCAAAATTACTTTGGCTATTTGGGGCCTTTTCTGGTTCCATACAAATTTTAGGATTGTTTGTTCTAGCTCTGTGAAGAATGTTGGTGTTATTTTGATGGGGATTGCATTGAATGTGTAGATTGCTTTGGGTAGCATAGACATTTTGACAATATTTGTTCTTCCAATCCATGAGCATGGAATGTTTTTCCATTTCTTTGTGTCTTCTTCAATTTCTTTCATAAATGTTCTATAGTTTTCAGAGTACAGATCTTTCACCTCTTTGGTTAGGTTTATTCCTAGGTATCTTATGGTTTTTGGTGCAATTGTCAACGGGATCAATTCCTTGATATCTCTTTCTGCTGCTTCACTATTGGTATATAGAAATGCAACCAATTTCCATGTGTTGATTTTATAGCCTGCAACTTTGCTGAATTCACATATCAGTTCTAGAAGTTTTTTGGTGGAGTCTTTTGGGTTTTCCATGTAGAGTATCATATTGTCTGTGTTGACTTCTTCCTTGCCAATTTGGATGCCTTTTATTTAGTTTTGTTGTCTGATTCTGAGGCTAGTATTTCCAACATTATGTTAAACAACAGTGGTGAGAGTGGACATCTCTGTCCTGTTTCTGACCTTAGGGGGAAAGCTCTCATTTTCCCTATTGAAGATGATATTAGCTGTGGGCCTTTAATATGTGGCTTTTATGATGTTAAGGTATGGTCCTTCTATCCCAACTTTCTTGAGGGTTTTTATTAAAAAAGGATGCTATTTTTGTCAAATGCTTTTTCTGCATCAATTGACAGGATCATATGGTTCTTATCCTTTCTTCTATTAATGTGATGTGTCACGTTGATTGAACCAGGCTTACAGCCCAGGAATTAATCCCACTTGATCATGGTGAATAATTCTTTTAATGTACTGTTGATTTCGTTTTGCTAATATCTTGTTGAGAATTTATTGCATCCAGTTTCATCAGAGATATTGTCCTGTAATTCTCTTTGTTAGTGGAATCTTTGTCTGTTTTGGAATCAAGGTAATGCTGGCTTCATAGAATGAATTTGGATGCTTTCCTTCCATTTCTATTTTTTGGAACAGTTTGAGAACAATAGGTCTTAACTGTTCTTTAAATGTCTGATAGAATTCCCCTGGGAATCCATCTGGTCCAGGACTCTTGTTTGTTGGGAGTACAAAGGTCATCTTTAATGGTAAAAATATAAACATTTTGATGAACAGAAGTCTTAACCATGGTAGTCTGGATGGTTGACTTTCAGGTGCCTTTACTTTCTGTTTGATACTATTTTCATACTTTATTGCTATTTGCTTATATTCTTATAACTTTATTGAAGTATTTACATGTACTAAAATTCACCAATTTTGAAGTGCATCTTTCTGTAAGTATTGAAAAATGTACAGTTTTCCAACTGTACCTACATTTATAATATAGAACATTTTCCTCATCCCCGAAATTTTGCTTGTGCCCCTGTGCAGACAATTCACTACCTCCCTTCCTGTCCCCTGACAACTAGTCATGTAGTTTCTATCACTATGGTTTTACGTTTTCTAAAATATCATATAGATGTTGTTAAAAAACAAAATTCAACTGAGTAAATGTGAAGATCTGATTGGCCTTATTTAACAATTCATGAATAGAGCAGCATCCTGTCTAACAAGTAGAGCGAGCTCCACTCAGCTAAACAAAAGATTGGTTGTTTGTTTGTTTGTTTGTTTTTTCCTGAAAGAAATCTTTTTAAAGGTAGAGGGCATGAAAGAATGAAGAAAGGAATTTATTATCAAGAAATGCATCAGTTAGGCAAGGTTACCCTCCTAAGAGGAGTAGAAGGGATATATCCATAAATTTCCTAGTATTGACCAGGAAATTCTATGTTGACTGGCTGAAGGTTACATTTCTGTGGACTGAAACTACAGTTGAGTTAGGTATAAAGTTTTGATTTACTGACTTGGGGCCTTAATCTAGGTGATGCCATTTTGAGCCTGAGGTTTTCATTTTAACAATGAAATCATATAGTATGTTGTCTTTTGTGACTGACTTCTTTCTTAACATAATACTTTAGAGATTCATCATTGTTCTTGAATGTGTCAGTGGTTTGTTCTTTTTTAACATGGAGGGATACTCTGTTGTATGGATGTATATTCACCAGTTGGTGCACTTGAGGTTATTTTAAGTTTTGGACTATTATGAATAAAACTGTTATGAATGCTCACAGGTAAGTGTTTGGACATGTATTTTTATTTCTCTTCAGTAAATACCTAGGAGTTGGTTGCTGGGTCATATGGTAGGCATATGTATGTTTGACTCTGTTAGAAATTATCAAAATGTTTTCCAAAGTGGCTGGACCATACATTTTGTGTTCTCACCAGCAATATATGAGATCTCCAGTTACTTTATATCCTCTGTAGCAATTGATATTGTCAATTTATTTTTGCCATTCTAGTGGGTATGAGGAGATATCTCATGGTGGTTTTTGCATTTTCCTAATGACTAATGATGTTGAACATCTTCTCATGTGCTTATTTGCCATCTATATATATCCTTTGTTGAAGTGTGTTCTAATCTTTTTTTCATTTAAAATTGTTTTTGTGGGGTGCCTGGGTGGCTCAGTTGGTTAAACATCCCACTTCGACTCAGGTCATGATCTCACAGTTTGTGGGTTCAAGCCCCATATTGGGCTCTGTGGTGACAGCTCAGAGCCTGGAGCCTGCTTCAGATTCTGTGTCTCCTTCCCTTTCTCTGCCTCTCCCCCATGCACACTCTGTCTCTCCCTCTGTCTCAAAAATAAACAAACATTAAAAAAATAAAATTTTTTTAATCTTTTTATTGTTATGTAAGTTCTCTATGTATTCCGTTTACAAGTTCCTTGTCAGATATACGTTTTGCAAATATTTTCTTGTAGTTTGTCACTTGCCTTTTCATCTTCCAAACAGTATATTCTGAAAAGCAAAAGTTTTTAGTAAAATCTAATTTTTCATTTTTTAACTATATTTTCTGCTTATTGTTCTCCTTTAAGAGATAGTGCCTAGCCCAAAGTTACAAGTATTTTCTCCCATTTTTTCCTGGACGTTTTAAAGTTTTAGATATTACACTTATTATCCATTTAATATTTTTGTTTATGTTGTGAGCTAAAGGTTCAGGTTCATTGTTTTTTGCATATGGACATCTGATTGTTTTAGTACCACTGTTGAAAAAGATTATCCTTTCCCCATTGAATAGCCTTGGCACTTTGTTGGAAATTAATTGACCATATATGTGTGGGTTTATTTCTGGAATCTGTTCTCTTTCAGTGATCTTTTTGTCTGTCTTTACATCAGGACCACACTGCCTTGGTTACTGTATATATGTATGTATGAATGTATGCATGTATATGTGTATTGCTGTCAGGTAGTGTAAGTTTTCCCACTTTGTTCTTTTTTTTAAACACTGTTTTGGGTAATTGAGGTCATTTGTATTTCCATATAAATTTTAGAATTAGCATGTCAGTTTCTATGAATAAGTTCTCCCTGGATTTTTTCTTTGTTATACAATGTAATATGGCAAGAAAAAGAAATAAAAGGCATACAGATTGAAAAGGAAGAAATAAAACTCTCTTTATTTGCAGTTTCATCTCATGGTGACTCATTTCCTCATATGGCTTATGAGAATTTTGCTAGTTCGTCTTCAGTGAGGGTTGCCCCTATGCTCAGTAACTTAAAGACCCATATGCCCTGAGCTGTGAGTTGGAATCTACCGAAAAGCTGCTAGAACTAGTGAGTGAGTCTAGCAGTTTCACAGAATGCAAGATAAAATATACAAAAACCATTTTTCTATATCACTGGCAAAAATAATATCTATAATTAAAAAAAACAATACTATGTACACTAGCATTAAAAATATGGAATACTTAGGGAACAATGTAAAGAAATATTGTAGTGTTGAAGAGAATGGCCTTGCTCCCAGACTTAGGAAGAAAATATTCAATCTTTTATTATTAAGTCTGATGCTACCTGTAGGTTTGTGTTAGTTGCTGTTTATCAGGTTATGGCAGTTGCCTTCTATTCCTAGCTTGCTGAGCATTTTGATCAAGAATGGATGTTGAAGTTTGTCAACTCCTTTTTCTGTATCTATTGAGAAGATTACTTAGTTTTTCTTCTTGAGTGTTACTAGGTTGAATTACATTGATTTTGAATGTTGACCCATTTTTGCTACTTGGTCTTATGTATTATCCTTTATTATGTATTGTTGGACTTTTTTGGATAAAATTTTAAGAAATTTTGTGTTTAGGTTCTTGTTCATAAAAAATATTGGCCTAAGTTTTCTTAATGTTTTTGCCCAGTTTTGGTATCAAGAGAATCATGGTCTCATAAAATGAGTTGGGAGATGCTTTTTTATCTTCTTTTTTTCTTAAAGCATTTGTGCAAGATTGGTATTATTTCTTCCTTAAATGTTCAATAGAAGTTCCTAGCGAAGACTTCTGGTTCTGGAGGTGTTTATTTAAAATTATAAATTCAGGGTACCTGAGTGCCTCAGTCGGTTAAGCATCTGACTCTTGATTTCATCTCAGGTCATGATCTCATGGTTGTGAGATTGAGCCCCATGTTGGGCTCCATGCTGGGTGTGGAGCCTGCTTAAGATTGTCTGTCTCCCTCTCCTCCTTGCATGCTCTCTATCTCTGTAAATGTAAATAAATAAACATTAAAAAAACTATAAATTAAATTTCTTAGATCTCCAGAACTTACTTATTTTTCATAACTGAAACTTTGTAACCTTTGACCAACACCTCTCCATGTCTTCCTTCCCCAGCCCTTGGTAACCACCATTCCACTCTCTGCTTCTATGTGTTTGACTATTGTAGGTGCCACATATAAGTGAGATCATGTAGTATTTGTCTTTCTGTGTTTGGCTTATTTCACTTAGCATAATATTCTCCATGTCCATCAATATTGTTGTAAATGGCAGAATTTATTTTTTAAGTCTGAATAATATTCCATTTTATGTTTATACCACATTTTCTTTATCCATTCATCCATTGATAGACATTTAAGTTATTTCCATATCTTGCCAATTGTAAATAATGCTGCAATGAACATGGGAGTGCAGGTATGTCTTTGAGACCTCCATTACAATTCCTTTGGATATATAACCAGAAGTGGGATCACTAGATCAAGTGATAACTCTATGTTTAATTTTTTGAGGAAACTCCAATTTTTTCCATAGTGGCTACACCAATTTACTTTTCTACCAGCCATATACAATTTACATTCCCACCAACCATTCCCTTTTGTACACATTCTTACCAACTCTTTTCTTTTTTTTTCTTTTCTTTTTTAAATAATAGTCATCGTAGCAGCTATAAGGTAGTTTATTTTTCCCTTATGATTAGTGGTTTTGAACACTTTCTATATAGGTCCTTTGCCTTTTTTTTTCATACATTTTTGAAGCTTTTTCATTTAAATAAACATTCATAATTGTTATGTACTCCTGATGAATTGATCCCTTTATCATTATGAAATGATCCTTTTATTCTGGTAATATTTTATATTCTGAAATCTACTTTGATCTTAGTATAGCCATTCAGCTTTCTTTGTGTAGTGTTAGTGTGGTTCATCTTTTTCTATCTATTTATTTATTTTACTTGTACCTTTCTATATCTTTTTATTTAAGTAAGTTTCTTATAGATAGTGCACATAATAAAATCTTACTTTTTAATCCAATATTACAATCTGTTTTTTAGCTGGTGAGTTTAGGCCATTTCTATTTAAGGTAATTATTATTAATGTTGGATTTAAATCTATCTTACTATTTAGTTCAATTTGTCTTATCTGTTCCTTGTTCTTTTTTGTTTCCTACTTTTTTGGATTAAATGAGAATTATGTTTCTATTTATCTTGGGAAAGTTACTTGACCTCTTTAGGTTTCATTTTTTAAATCTGTAAAATGCATGGATAATTGTACCTCCTTTACAATATTGTGACATGGGTTGGAAATAAATTATGAATAGTATGCAATACATAATAGTTGTTATTAATCGTTGTAATCATGCTATGTAAATGGCTCCATATCCTGCTTGATTTTAAATCCAATTATAAACATTTGATGCATTGTTTTACAGCATTCATTGATGCATAATGAATTACCAAATGCATAATCATAAACTCTTCCCTGGGTTATAGACATAAAGCATGTCTGGATTATTTATAGTTTTCTCTATGAACATAATAGATCTTCATACCTGTAGCAATCTTAGGTAAATTTAAAAATTCTTAATATGGCCAGTTGGAAGCCCAGTCTTGGTTTGAAACCTGTGTAAAAGATCTCCCTGCATTGGCTCACCTGAAATTGACTGGATCTCAGCAGCCCCGACTCCTTACTGTGCCTTCCCGGCCCCTTTCTATCTCTTCCCAAGGAAAGAAAAATTCTTCCTCACTATTGTCTACGGTAGCTGAGGAGAGGGCTGAGCAGTAAGGAGTTATCTGTTGAAACCAGGGGCACATCTCACTGAACTGTGCTGCTTGTCCTGAGATTTGGGAAGGTACTAACTTGGGTTTAACTGCCCTTATCCTTGTCTTCTTCAGGGAGAGGAGTTAGCTCTTGTCTGTTTGAATGTGTAACTCAATTCTAAAAACCGAGTTAAATTTTGCACAATTTGCTTACATTTTGTTAAAAATACTTCATTATTCCTTCTGTCAAGCAATTAACTTTAAATAATCTGTTTTTGAGTTGACTACAAAAGAGAATTATAGTAAAACATTATATATTCATAGATAAGGGGTGATATTAGCAAATTAATTAGCTTTATTTGTTAGGTTTCTTGTGAAAGGCAATTATTTGTTAAGGATGGCTCAGTGTTTTACTGAGTCTAAAATATTGATTGTAGATAGATGCTGGGAGAAGAGAGCATGTGAATTGTAAAAACCTGTGAAATTTGAGTATGTGATCTCAGATGTGCTTTAATGTTTGTTATCTTCTTTTCACCAGGACTCTGCGTGCTACTTGCCTTCCCTTCTTTGTACTTTTTCTGCAGATGTTGGCCATGGATTGTGATATTTTTAGAATATCTACCAGAAAACAAATCTCTTTTGGGAATAACATTTATTCATAGCATAACTTTGATATATATTTTTTTATTTTAAAACTCTTTCCTTACCTGAATAGGGATGATACAAACAGGACAAAGAGGGCAGAGAATCTCCTTTTAACACATGAGGGATTAATATTCATAATAGAAGTGATAAAGTAGCTTTAAATTATGAATTATTTCCCATTTTTGACCATTAATCCCAGCTATCAATCATAACATAGAAAAGATAGAATTTCATATTAGGATAGTTAAAAGTAAGATGATATTCATACCTACCCTGTGGCCTTCTAGGAAACTGTAGAATGACTTATTTCTAGAGGTATGAAAAAAGAACTTATGACCCCCTCTTAATTTTCTTATGTGTTGTGAGGTTTTGGACATATTTAATGAACAGTTATCAGTGATACTAGTAAAGCAGAATACGTTCTGCCTTCAGAAATTACACTGATTAATGCTCAGACAAATATACTGGCCAATTGTGGGGATAAAAGCTTACTTCTGAAATTGGATATGAGCTCTATAGAGGATGGTACACCTGAACTCTAGTTGGACAAAACTTTGCAAGATAATATTGTTGATATTGAAGAGAAATAGATCTTCTCATTCTAAGACATTGCTGTGGAAAACTCCAAGTTCATGAGAGGAAAGTGAGACAAGAAGATAAATACAAAATTTAATTTTACATCATGGTGAGGTACAGAGAATATTTCTTCTTTGTGCCCCCACACCTTTGTGTTCAGGGGTTACTGTGCTTCAAAGATCAGCCTTTATACTTTTTTTTTTAAAGTAGGCTTTATACCCAGTGTGGAGCTCAATGGGGGGCCTGAACTCAAGACCATGAGATCAAGACCTGAATTGAGATCAAGAGTTGGACACCCAACTGACTGAGCCACTCAGGTGTCCCCCAGCCTTTATACTTTTAATTTATGTTTGAAAAAAAAAATTAAAGGCCATCTAAGTGAAAATCTTGGCAATCATAAAATAGTAGAGGTCCCTAATACTGTTTAATCTGTAGGATCTAAAAGTGGCCTTTGTATTAAATAGGCTAGCTTTATAGAAGTTAAGATTTTTTAAAACTAGTGAAACAAGATCTAATTTGTTTGATATGTTCTAACACTTTGCACATAGAAATTTTCCATTTGATGTGAGTCGTGTGCCAAATGATGAATGTATTGCCACTTTAGAGTCTAGTTATTCTAAATATAAAATTAAAAGAACTAGAGGAGATGAACTCCAGAAATGGAGAGAGAACACACAGATGTTTTTTTGGGGGGGTGGGGAGGAGCTGGGACAGTTTCATTTCTGTGATTTAGGAGTAGTTTCCAAGTGCTTGAGCACCTTGTCTCACAAAGTACAGTCGTGGACTAGTAAACACGCACATCTAGGAGCTTGGTAGAGCTGTAGACTCTCAGACCTACTGAGTCAGAGTCTGCATTTTTAAAAATATTTATTTATTTTTGAGAGAGTGCAAGTGGAGAGGGGAAGAGACAGGGGGACAGAGGATCTGAGGTGGGCTCTGTGCTGACAGGCTGACAGCAGTGAGCCTGATGTGGGACTCAAACTCACGAACTGCGAGGTCATGACATGAGCCAAAGTTGGTTGCTTAACCAACTGAACCACACAGGTGCCCCCAGAGTCTGCATTTTAACACAATCCCCAGGAGATTCATAAGCACATTAAAGTTTTAGGGGCGCTGCTTGAAAATGATGAGATCTGGCTATGCATTGCCTGATGTCAGTGCTGTGGCTTTTGCACGTGGATACGTAATCCTTCTTGATTCCTCAGGGGATAGTCTTATATGAAAATGGCCATGCCAACCTGAATTTTCCTCCTATAATTTACCTTTCTACTTTTGGATACATTCCTTGTTGAAAGTGAAAAGTCAGACAGTTTTTGCGAGTTAGACATATTTCTGTGGATTGTGTATACATAAAGTAAGATAGGAGACTTAGGAATTGGGAAAGAGCTAGAAAATTTTGAAGAAGAAAAGAAACTCCAAGCTTATTTTTGATCTTTACATGGTTAAGACATTTAAAAAGTACTTGTTGACTCAGGGTTCTTGGTTGTAGCAATCAATGAGTGCCAGTTGATCAGGGTCTCTGGGAGGGCTGGAGAGTCAAGTTGTGGCTATGAAACCAGGGATGGAGCCCGAATCAGCCTACAGAGTGGGTCTGATGGACACTCCTGTTATGGCAGAGTAGTAGAGGCTGTGGCTTGCACCCTGGGCACTGTTGGTACTGAGCCCTACATGCCAATACCTGCCCTGCTGCAGCAGGAGCTCTGTACTGTTTGTAGCATCTCTGTTCCCAGAGGGAGTTCTGGGTGATTTCTGTATTCGTGGGTGGGTTCATCTGATTGGTAGTCCTAGATCATGTACCTTTGTCCCAACTGCACAGGAAGCTGGGAAAGCAAGTTTTTGGCATTTTCACTGTCACTATGGGAGGTGAACACTGCCTCATTAGGTTGGGGAATTCCTTATGCATAGAAACAGGGTTGAGATGCAGGTGGACAAAAAGAATGAGAAATGTTTGATAGGATTGCTTGTGTGTGTGTGTGTGTGTGTGTGTGTGTGTGTGTGTGTGTTCAGTTTACTAGAGATTTTTATTTCAGCTGGACATCTTTCTGATTTTTATGATGAAGGTTGTTAATGGAAAAATAGGATCTATTTTTCAGAATTGTGCTTCATTGTTGAAAGTGCTAATATAAATATCAAATATATTTATATACCAAATATTCATTTAGATTGCATTTAACCAGGACAAAACTTGATGTTTTCTGTGGGATTAAAGAGCTTTCTAGCACTGACTCTGAAATACAGAGTTCATCACATTCACTTTCTAAATGAGGATCACATTTAGCGAAACCCTGACCGTGTAATCAAGATAATGAGAGATTTTTAATTTGCCTGAGAGTGACTCGGTTGTAGAGTACACACTTTGACTTGTGTTCTGATGGGAGGTTGAGAAATTATCGCTGCCTCTGTGTACATGAGACACAAGGCAGAAAACAAAATCAGCACGCACTGTGTCATATTTGTACTGAGATAACACCGAGGAACAGCTGTGACTCTTTCAAATGACTCCATTTGTTTGATAATTGCTGGGTAAAAATAGTGCCACTATGGGCTATTTCAGGGTGGCAGATGGCGTTCTAGATTATGTTCCTTTCCTTGTGCCCAAAAAGAACAGAACTGAGTCTTTCAGAAAATTATTGTCTGTGTATGAGAGAGCATCAGGGAGGGGGCAGGGCATCATTTCAGGCTCTGTTCTATGGGTAGGTGCAAAGCAGAGGTTGGGCTCTAAGGGAAACAGGGAATTGAATTATTCCAGCCTGAGCAATGATGGGAAATAAAGGCATCTGTCTGTTGCCTAGGAACAGAAATATCTTGTGCCTCTGCTACAGCTGGAGGAACCAGGTCATTTACGTTCAGAGTTCACCCATCAGTTATTCAAACAGACCTGCAATGAGCCTTCTTTTCTTCTTGGCCTTTTGAGGGGCTGTTCTCATTGGATACTCCTAGCTTGCTTCTACTCAGCAAACTGCTCCCATGCTCCTAATGCATTGTCTCAAAACTGTGCAGATCAGAAATCTGTATTACCTGAGTGTAGAAACAGATTTTCTTCAGGAGCTGGCCCTTGGTTCTTGTATGTATTAGGAAGCCAATGGAGCCCCTTGTGAGTGGGCTTTCATCTGAATGGCATGTGATGTTTGATATCTTGTTGGCACTCTCACCTGCACCTCAAGGAGGGAAGCTTATCATACACACACTCCCTCCCTTAGGTCTAGAGTCAAGGAGGGGGGCAGAAACACTGATCTTTTGGGAATGCTGGGGGCCCACTTCTGGGTACTAAGAAGGTAGGACAAAGTTTTGCAACCTTACCTGTATATATGAATCTCTTTACAAAATATATATTCAGGAGAACTACTCTCTAAAATCTGATTCATTGGATCTTTGGTGCAGCCTATGACCCCATGGGTTTAAAAGTTTTCCAGGTAATTAGAACTTTAAAATCAGTCCCATTTTCTCCTTAGTCATCTGCGGCTTAAGAGAATCAGGCACCTGAACCAGTCTGGGGACAAAAAGTCCTGGGTGCTAAGTTCTTGGGCTTCCTCTTTCCTGTCCAGAGCTGAGTGCTTGCCCTTTGTCCTTCTCCCTAGAAAGTTCTGTGTGCTGATGGTCACATGGTTCCCACAAAGATGTGTTCCTTGGTCTTCATAGTTTGGCTGGGAATACTTACTCTCTCAGGAGCACTCAGAAGGAGAATTGAGGCTTGTGGTTGGGTAGAAACATAGTACAAATATTTAGGAGGGAACTAGGCTGTGGGAAACTGATTAGTAGAGCCCTAATCCCTGGGTGTTTCTGACCAGGAAGAGTCATAAGAGCAGAACATTCTAGGCACATAGGCACACATTGTAAATATATCTGGCCCTGCAGGTATGTGAATGCCTCTTAAGTCCACTCACCATTCTCTAGGGGTCCTAGGAAATCCATATAGCTTAAATAAGAGTATTGTAGTATGAAGCAGCAAATAATTTAAGAAGTGAATGACATGTAGTTCCTATTTACCTTGTTTATTATCTTTTTAGAAAGAATGAAAGTCAGTGATTTTTATTACATTGAAAGCGAAGGTGATTATACAACCTTTAAAACATTCTTGGTATAATGATGAAAAAAAAAAGAGCTGAATACTTCTCCTAGAAAGCCACAAGCCACAGGCAGGTATTTCTTGGCTGTTTTTTTCCTCAGTTATGTAAACGTCCATTTGTGGGAACAACAGAGTTGATCCAGAAATCTCATTTTAAAGAGAGCTGAGATGTAGTTCAGCTGTCATGTGCATGAAAGGAAATTCCACTGGGGATCATGTGCATGATTCCCAAATGCTGGCATACTACCTCGGCATAATGGGTCTGATTTTTAAGTATACCTGGCCTGGAAATCAATCTCACTGGCTACATGGTCACACTTGAAACAAACTCACTTTTCTCACACTGGCTTGCCAAGTCCTTAGGACTTTGATTTGAAAAAGGAGAAAAAGTTCAACCAGATTCACAGCAAAACTTGGGTTTTGAAGCAATTTGAATTAGTGATTATTTTTTTCTGCCCCCACCTGCTGCTTTCTCCCCCCCCCCCCAACTTTTTTTTATATCAGCACAGACTCTAAAATGAACTTGAAGCTCTCCCCCTTCTGGTGATGTGGGCTAGGACAAATCAGAGAACATTAGAAAGTTTTTAGCTAATCTGTAGTGGGAGGTGTAAAGATGCCAACTGGGAGGGGCTTGGAGTGGCAGTCTGGGAGCTGGGAGGATTTGTCTAGAAGCTATGTTTGTGAGGAAAGCACATTTACTTTATAATGTTTATTTAGGGTAATGTCAGTTCCCTCAAACCCCCCAATACCCTTCTTGCTACCATTCTTAGCTACTAACAGTCTCTTGTATGCAGAATTGGGCCCCTCTTCCTCACAATTTCCTGCTATTAATTTGGTTTCTTTGTGTGAGTCCCTTTGTCACAATAGACTTAATGTGTTTCTAAGGAAGGTGTCAGCCATATCGCATCCCAGAATATCATCAAAGCATCTACCACTGTGTTTACACATAGCAAACACTTCGTGACTTTATTATTAATTAATAGTATTTTATTAATTTCCTAGATGGCTCCCATAATGATTTTTAAAAAATACGAGAAATGTGCTTCTTCTTTCCTCTCCTATTTGGCCTCCAAGTTAGTAAAATGAGTGACAGAGAGATTGGAACTTCCAAGAAGTTAGGATCCTTTTTCAGTAGTGCCCCAGGAACGCTTATCACACCTTTACCTCTGTGCAAATAGTAAGAGCTCAGTACATGTTCTCACTTATCACATTGGACACATTACTTTACCTCTCTGGATCTCAGCTTTAACATTTTGTGATGCATGACTTTGTGACACAAATATTCCCAGTTCCCCCATTCCCATGGTCCCATGACTTCTCATTGCCAAAAAAAATGGCACTGCCACCAGCATTTTCATTTTAGGGAGCCTGCTCTCTGGTACCCATTCCATTCTCCCAGCCTACCCTTTCCAGTCCTGTCACCCCAGCAGACCTCTCATCCATTGCCCTACCACATTGTCATTATTCACAATACCCCTTTTTTCCTTACTTTCCTTATTTTTTAATGTTTTTTACTTCTGAGACAGAGAGAGACAGAGCATGAGTGGGGGAGGGGCAGAGAGAGAGGGAGACACAGAATCAGAAGCAGGCTCCAGGCTCTAAGCTGTTAGCACAGAGCCCAATGTGGGGCTCAGACTCACAAACCATGAGATCATGACCTGAGCCGAAGTCGGTCGCTCAACCGATTGAGCCACCCAGGCGCCCCTTTCCTTTTTTTTTTTTTTTTTTTTAAACTTACTTAGTTATTTTGAGAGAAAAGAGAATGCATACATGATTGGAGGAGGGGCAGGGAGAGAAGGAGAGAATCTCAGGTAAGCTCTATACTGTCAGCACAGAGCCTGATCTGGGGCTCGAGTCTACGAACTGTGAGATCATGACCTGAGCTGAAATCAAGAGTTGTCTCTTAACTGTCTGACTGAGCCACCAAGATGCCCCTACTTTTTTTTTAAACCTAGTTTAGATTTCACAATCTCCCAGTAGTTATTTAAGCAGCTAAGTGTTGCAGGAGAAAAACACATAGTGCTCATTGATCTATAAATTCATGACATAAATCTAAAATTTACCCTTGATGCTGCCTGGCAATTCTACTCACACTTTCTTAGTACATTTATTCTACATTGCAGAGCACTCACACTGTCTTCTCTTGCCCCTAGCTCCCTAGACTCCTTTCAGATTTACCCTCAGCTGATGCCCTTGCCTCAAAATCTATTGAGAAAATAGAAGTAGTAAGGCAAGCCAAATACCTATCATCAAATCTAACAGCCCTCTTACATCTTTATCTGTCTTCCATTTCCTACCCGTATCGGCAGGTGAAATGTCTTTGTTTTCATCAAAGGCTGTTTCTACTTGTTGTCTTCTAACTTTGTCACTGATATACTGAGGATACATTCTCATTTGCCTAGTTTAATACTGGTTGTATTTGTTGGCCTGACATAATTATGGATAAACAGTTCCCTTATCATGACCCAGTTTGGACAATAGATTATACAGGACCCTTACTCATATAACAAAGTTCCAAATGTGTTCAGATCATCTCTATGCCAATATTGCACTGACCTACTTTAGTTACTTCACAGGTTAGCTAGTTACCTAGCTTTGTAATAAATCCTGGTACATGTGGAGCAAATGCTCCCTTCTTTTCTTACAGGTGTATTGGCTCTTCTTAGCCCTTGACTATTTGTGCATTTTAGAATCAAATTTTGCACATTTCCACAAAATCTAGTTGTGGTTTTGATTGGCACACTGAGTCTCTTGATCAATTTGGGGAGAATTGACATCATTACAAAATCAAATCTTCCTATTCATTAGCACATGCATTGCCCTATTAGTTTTCCCTTAATATCTTTTTTTAAAATGTCACAATTTTCTGTATCCAGCTTAAGCATATATTTTTAAAAATTTCTTAATAAGTATTTTTATAGTTTTCATTTCTATTTTAAATGGTGTATTAAAAATATGTCTTATTTTGTTTTTGTTCTTTTTTTTTTTTTTTTAATATATGAAATTTACTGTCAAATTGGTTTCCATACAACACCCAGTGCTCATCCCAAAAGGTGCCCTCCTTAATACCCATCACCCACCC